>NC_047109.1:5730077-5760077 GCF_902500255.1 Thalassophryne amazonica | reverse complement strand
CGTGACAGGGATTTTTTTTTTTTTTTTTACTCTGGCCCAAGATTGGGACGGGACAGGGATTTTTTTTTTTTTTACTCAGGCCCAAGATTGGGACGGAAAAGGGATTTTTTTTTTTTTTTTAACTCTGGCCCAAGATTGGGACGGGACAGGGATTTTTTTTTTTTTTTTTTAACTCTGGCCCAAGATTGGGACGGGACAGGGATTTTTTTTTTTTTTTTTAACTCTGGCCCAAGATTGGGACTGGACAGGGATTTTTTTTTTTTTTACTCTGGCCCAAGATTGGGACGGGACAGGGATTTTTTTTTTGTTTTTTTTACTCTGGCCCGAGATTGGGACGGGACAGGGATTTTTTTTTTTTTTTTTTTACTCTGGCCCACGACTGGGACGGCACGGGACAGGATTTTTTTTTTTTTTTTTTTTTTACTCTGGCCCAGGATTGGGATGGGACAGGAATTTTTCTGTGGGAGCGAGATGGAACAGGAGTGAAAATCTAGTCCTGTGTCATCCTCTAGTACCAACCACTGCCATCCTTATCACTAAAGTCTTTTACCAACCAGAGCTTTTTTGTGTGATCCTCGCATTTGTGTCCAAACGTCTTTGACCATCCTGCCTGTCACACAGGCAAAAAGTGCAGTTTATTTCAGTTCCCAGTGGAGAGGGGAAGACAAGGCCATTGAGATGTGAGACCACGGGCGAGTAGGTATAGCTAGCGGTAACAGGGAGCCCGCAGGCAGGCAGTTGGACAGACACCGTGGGTCTGTGGAATTTGCATTTCCCCGCTTTCACCAAAAGATCATTTTGCAGTAGTGTTTGCAGTACTGTATGTACATGTCAGGTGGGAGTCACCAGATCAGGGGAAAAGATTAAGACGTCATCTAGGTAAACAAAGACAAACTTATTTAGGAACTCAAGCAGCACATCACTGACCAAATTCTGAAATACGCCTGGTGCGTTCGTGAGTCCAAACGGCATGACCAGGTACTCATAATGTCCAGAAGGCGTATTAAAACCCGTTTTCCATTCATCTTCCTGTTTTATCTGGACCAAGTAATAAGCATTTCTAACAACTTGAATGCGGAAGAGATAAGCGGCAGCGGATAACGGTTCTTTACCGTGATGTCGTTTATGCCGCGGTAATCAATGTAGGGATGGAGGGACTTATCTTTCTTTTCAATGAAGAAGAACCACCCCTGCAGGCGGCGATGAAGGTCTAATCAAACTGGCTGCAAGGGACTCTTGCATGTACTCATTCATCACGTTGCATTCAGGAGCCGACAGAGAAAAAAGTTTTCCCTGTGGCGGACTAGCACCGGGGAGGAGCTTAATAGCGCAGTCGTACTGTCGATGAGGTGGTACAGATTTAGCTTTAGCTTTGCTGAAAACGACTGTGAGGTCATGGTAACACGTAGGTACCTCTACAAGATCGGGATTCTGAATGAGTCTTGGAAATACACACTTTCACAGACTGAGTGACTACCCTTTCAAGAATTTTCTCTCAAAAATTCTTGAAAGGGTAGTTGTAAAACAGCTAACTGATCATCTGCAGAGGAATGGTCTTCATCTGGTGGAGATGTGGTTCTGGGAGCCAGGTGGCCGCCTGCAAGCTGTTGACGTAAGATCTGAAGGAGACAAACAGGTGAGTCGTGTGCAGAGCACGCAAACTCAATAACAGTTCCTAAGTGCAGAGTCAAGTTCAACATGAAGCATAAGATGTGCGTGAAGCATGAAAAAGTCTAGCTGAAGAAAAAATGGGGTAGGATGGTCTCCGGAGTGCACTATGATTCCTTGGAATAAGAAAACTGTCAGGAAAGGGCGTCTGGTTTGCCATTCTTGCTGTTGTGTCGGTATAAGATGGTGAAGTTAAACCTTCCAAAAAACAGGGCCCACCTGGCTTGGTGGGAGTTTAGTCATTTGGCGGACTGTATATACTCTAGGTTGTGGTGATTGGTCCAGACGATGAATGGAACTGCGGCCCCCTCCAGCCAATGTCTTCACTCTCCATTCTCGGTGCTTTCTTTCAATGGGGCAGCTTTGGTGTAGCTGTCAAAGGCAACCTGAACTGCTGCATATCTTTGACCTCTTGTGTCAATGAGCTTGACATACAGTAGTGTTCAGAATAATAGTAGTGCTATGTGACTAAAAAGATTAATCCAGGTTTTGAGTATATTTCTTATTGTTACATGGGAAACAAGGTACAAAGAACAAGGACAAAAAAGAGACACGTGGAAGAAAACGGATAACAACCATCAAAATGGATAGAAGAATCAAATCAAATCAATTTTATTTATATAGCGCCAAATCACAACAAACAGTTGCCCCAAGGCGCCTTATATTGTAAGGCAAGGCCATACAATAATTACGGAAAAACCCCAACGGTCAAAACGACCCCCTGTGAGCAAACACTTGGCAACAGTGGGAAGGAAAAACTCCCTTTTAACAGGAAGAAACCTCCAGCAGAACCAGGCTCAGGGAGGGGCAGTCTTCTGCTGGGACTGGTTGGGTCTGAGGGAGAGAACCAGGAAAAAGACATGCTGTGGAGGGGAGCAGAGATCAATCACTAATGATTAAATGCAGAGTGGTGCATACAGAGCAAAAAGAGAAGGAAACACTCAGTGCATCATGGGAACCCCCCAGCAGTCTACGTCTATAGCAGCATAACTAAGGGATGGTTCAGGGTCACCTGATCCAGCCCTAACTATAAGCTTTAGCAAAAAGGAAAGTTTTAAGCCTAATCTTAAAAGTAGAGAGGGTGTCTGTCTCGGGAGCTGGTTCCACAGGAAAGGAGCCTGAAAGCTGAAGGCTCTGCCTCCCATTCTACTCTTACAAACCCTAGGAACTACAAGTAAGCCTGCAGTCTGAGAGCGAAGCGCTCTATTGGGGTGATATGGTACTATGAGGTCCCTAAGATAAGATGGGACCTGATTATTCAAAACCTTATAAGTAAGAAGAAGAATTTTAAATTCTATTCTGGAATTAACAGGAAGCCAATGAAGAGAGGCCAATATGGGTGAGATATGCTCTCTCCTTCTAGTCCCTGTCAGTACTCTAGCTGCAGCATTTTGAACTAACTGAAGGCTTTTCAGGGAACTTTTAGGACAACCTGATAATAATGAATTACAACAGTCCAGCCTAGAGGAAATAAATGCATGAATTAGTTTTTCAGCATCACTCTGAGACAAGACCTTTCTAATTTTAGAGATATTGCGCAAATGCAAAAAAGCAGTCCTACATATTTGTTTAATATGCACATTGAATGACATATCCTGATCAAAAATGACTCCAAGATTTCTCACAGTATTACTAGAGGTCAGGGTAATGCCATCCAGAGTAAGGATCTGGTTAGACACCATGTTTCTAAGATTTGTGGGGCCAAGTACAATAACTTCAGTTTTATCTGAGTTTAAAAGCAGGAAATTAGAGGTCATCCATGTCTTTATGTCTGTAAGACAATCCTGCAGTTTAGCTAATTGGTGTGTGGCCTCTGGCTTCATGGATAGATAAAGCTGGGTATCATCTGCGTAACAATGAAAATTTAAGCAATGCCGTCTAATAATACTACCTAAGGGAAACATGTATAAAGTGAATAAAATTGGTCCTAGCACAGAACCTTGTGGAACTCCATAATTAACCTTAGTCTGTGAAGAAGATTCCCCATTTACATGAACAAATTGTAATCTATTAGATAAATATGATTCAAACCACCGCAGCGCAGTGCCTTTAATACCTATGGCATGCTCTAATCTCTGTAATAAAATTTTATGGTCAACAGTATCAAAAGCAGCACTAAGGTCTAACAGGACAAGCACAGAGATGAGTCCACTGTCTGAGGCCATAAGATGATCATTTGTAACCTTCACTAATGCTGTTTCTGTACTATGATGAATTCTAAAACCTGACTGAATAGACCATTCCTCTGCAGATCATCAGTTAGCTGTTTTACAACTACCCTTTCAAGAATTTTTGAGAGAAAAGGAGGGTTGGATATTGGCCTATAATTAGCTAAGATAGCTGGGTCAAGTGATGGCTTTTTAAGTAATGGTTTAATTACTGCCACCTTAAAAGCCTGTGGTACATAGCCAACTAATAAAGATAGATTGATCATATTTAAGATTGAAGCATTAATTAATGGTAGGGCTTCCTTGAGCAGCCTGGTAGGAGTGGGGTCTAATAGACATGTTGATGGTTTGGAGGAAGTAACTAATGAAAATAACTCAGACAGAACAATCAGAGAGAAAGAGTCTAACCAAATACCGGCATCACTGAAAGCAGCCAAAGATAACGATACGTCTTTGGGATGGTTATGAGTAATTTTTTCTCTAATATAACCAGAATAACCAGAATGGCAAAGGCTCACCCATTGATCAGCTCCAGGATGATCAAAGACAGTCTGGAGTTACCTGTAAGTGCTGTGACAGTTAGAAGACGCCTGTGTGAAGCTAATTTATTTGCAAGAATCCCCCGAAAACTCCCTCTGTTAAATAAAAGATGTGCAGAAGAGGTTACAATTTCCCAAAGAACACATCAACTGGCCTAAAGAGAAATGGAGGAATATTATGTGGACTGATGAGAGTAAAATTGTTCTTTTTGGGTCCAAGGGCCGCAGACAGTTTGTGAGACGACCCCCAAACTCTGAATTCAAGCCACAGTTCACAGTGAAGACAGTGAAGCATGGTGGTTCAAGCATCATGTTATGGGTATGTTTCTCCTACTATGGTGTTGGGCCTATATATCACATACCAGGTATCATGGATCAGTTTGGATATGTCAAAATACTTGAAGAGGTCATGCTGCCTTATGCTGAAGAGGACATGCCCTTGAAATGGGTGTTTCAACAAGACAATGACCCCAAGCACACTAGTAACCAAGCAAATTCTTGGTTCCAAACCAACAAAATTAATGCCTCGCAGATGTGAAGAAATCATGAAAAACTGTGGTTATACAACTAAATACTAGTTTAGTGATTTACAGGATTGCTAAAAAGCAGTTTGAACATAATAGTTTTGAGTTTGTAGCGTCAACAGCAGATGCTACTATTATTGTGAACACCCCTTTTCTACTTTTTTTTTTACTAATAGCCCAATTTCATAGCCTTAAGAGTGTGCCTATGATGAATGCTTGGTCTTGTTGGATTTGTGAGAATCTACTGAATCTACTGGTACCTTGTTTCCCATGTAACAATAAGAAATATACTCAAAACCTGGATTAATCTTTTTAGTCACATAGCCCTACTATTATTCTGAACACTACTGTATGTTCCGGCAAGCTTCTTTCCACTCTTTAAGTTTCTCACAGCCATTAACTCTTGGAGTACAGCTATTCCATCTACTACCATCTTCAACAAAGACTGCTTCATATCTTTAGTGTTTCCTGTGGCCACACTGAGATTATGAGTATTGGGTGGTTATTCCACCTTGCAGTTGAACTCACTTTCAGAAAGAAGGATCTTTCAGAGTTAACTCATGTCTCTGGGTTCAAGCTTGTTTTTGAGTAAGAAGAACAACTTTTGGTTAAATCCTGTTTATGAATAAAAAGAAAAGACTTTTGGCTGAATCCTGTTTTGAACAAGAAGAAAGACGTGTGTTAGAATCCTGTGTTTTGTTTTGAATTATACTTCCAAAAAACAAAGATATTCCTTGGCTTAGTCTAATCTCTGTTTGGAACTCACCTTTTATGAAGAGACTTTTCAGTGCACTCCCCTTTCAGAAGGATTTCTCTGTTTACTCACCTTTTATGAAGACTCTCTCAGTTACGACTCTCCTTTAAGAAGATGGATTCCTCAGTTGGTATCATGTTTTAAGAAGAAGATAATAGAAGATAGGGTGAGAAGTTTGGTCATCTGTGGGGAGCTCGGAGTAGAGCTGCTGCTCCTTCACATTGAAAGGAGCCAGCTGAGGTGTTTCGACATCTGGTAAGGATGCCTCCTGGGCGCTTCCATACGGAGGTGTTTCAGGCATGTCCATCTGGGAGGAGACCCCAGGGAAGACCCAGGACTAGGTGGAGAGATTATATCTTCACACTGGCCTGGGAACGCCTCGGGATCCCCCAGTCAGAGGTGGTCAATGTGGCACAGGAAAGGGAAGTCTGGGGTCCCCTGCTAGAGCTGTTGCCCCCATGACCCGATCTCAGCTAAGCAGTTGAAGATGAAGATAATAATGGAAGACAGACTTGAATGAATTTGTTAGTCCCATTCCAGATCATCAGACCATCAGTTTCTCAAACACACTACATCTGCCACAACATGAGATACTAGTCTGGTCCTTAATTAATTTCATTATGAAGTTAAGTTAAAGATGGGAAATAATCAGGGGTGAAAGTAAGAGCATTTCATGCTCACATCATATTAAAGACATTAATATTAAAGACTGCTCTTAACCCACCTGTGACGCCACTTTTACAGAGCGCTTCTCTGCAAAAATATCAAATAAAACAAATAAAATGAAGCAGCCACGCCAGCCAGGGTGAAAGTAAGATTATTCAATAATTTCTGGACCAAGTTGAAAGAAATCTGAAAACACTACAATGGAATATGGAGTATATCATAGAGAAACTCATCTAATTTGTGTATATTCTTATATTAGTAGAATATACAATGTCAAAGCAGCTGTCATGTGACCCACCAAATAAGCGAAGTGAACATCTAGGGCCATGCTGTGCGTTATGGGTTTCTAAATTTTTTGGCTACCAATCCACATTCAAAGATGGCGGTGTGGTTTTTGTCCTGGTTGCGGCACACTGGACCAGCTCTACACACTCCATCGGGTGCTCAAGGGTTCATGGGAGTTTGCCCAACAAGTCCACATGTGCTTTGTGGATCTGGAGAAGGCGTTCGACCATGTCCCTCGGGGCACCCTGTGGAGGGTGCTCCGGGAGTATGGGGTCCGGGATCCTTTGCTAGGGGCTATCCAGTCCCTGTACGACCACAGCAGGAGCTTGGTTCGCATTGCCGGTAGTAAGTCAAGCCTGATTCCAGTGCACGTTGGCCTCCGCCAGGGCTGCCCTTTGTCACCGGTTCTGTTCATTATATTTATGGACAGAATTACTAGGCACAGCCAGGGTGTAGAGGGGGTCCGGTTTGGGAACCACAGAATCTCATCTCTGCTGTTTGCAGACGATGTGGTTCTGTTGACTTCGTCAAATCAGGACCTTCAGCGTGCACTGGGGCAGTTTGCAACCAAATGTGAAGTGTCCAGGATGAAAATCAGCACCTCCAATTCCGAGGCCATGGTTCTCAACCGGAAAAAGGTGCCTTGCCCTCTTCAGGTCGGTGGAGTGTCCTTGCCTCAAGTGGAGGAGTTTAAGTATCTCAGGATCTTGTTCACAAGCAAGGGATGGATGGAGCTTGAGATCGACAGACGGATCGGTGCAGCATCTGCAGTGATGTAGTCGCTGTATCGGACTGTCTTGGTGAAGAGAGAGCTGAGTAGGGGGGCAAAGCTCTCGATTTACCGATCGATCTATGTTCCGACCCTCACCTATGGTCATGAGATTTGGTTCATGACCGAAAGAACGAGATCGCGAGTACAAACAGCTGAGTTTCCTCCACAGGTTGGCTGGGTGCTCCCTTAGAGATAGGGTGAGGAGCTCTGTCACTCGGGAGGAGCTCGGAGTCGAGCCGCTGCTCCTCCACGTTGAAAGGAGCCAGCTGAGGTGGCTCGGGTATCTTTTCCGGATGCCCTCTGGATGCCTCGCTGGAGAGGTGTTCCGGGCACGTCCCATCGGGAGGAGGCCCCGGGGAAGACCCAGGACATGCTGGAGGGAATACGTCTCTCGGCTGGTTTGGGAATGCAACGGGGTTCCCCCGGAACTGCTGGGGGAGGTGTGTGTGGATCGGGAGGTCTGGGTGGCTTTGCTTGAGCTGCTGCCCCCGCAACCCCACTCCAGATAAAGTGGAAGAAAATGGATGGATGGATTCGACAGTGTTTAAGGTGCAGCTCCATCCAGAGATGGGGGATGTATTTGTGCTGGAGATCCTCCTTTCCTGTGCACCAACAGCATTTCCTGCATATTCATTTTGTGAATTGTTCTGTAGTTTATGTTTGTAGCATGGCCCAAGCAGAGGGTCACCCCTTTGAGTCTGGCCTGCTTGAGGTTTCTTCCTCAGAGGGAGTTTTTCCTTACCACTGTTACTCTGGGGGTTAGTAAGGTTAGACCTTACTTGTGTGAAGCACCTTGAGGCAACTCTGTTGTGATTTGGCACTATATAAATGAAATTAAATTGAAAATTGAATTGGTGAAAAGCAGCGAGGAGTGCTATGATTTGGACCATTTCAACCGCTGGAAAGTTGACAGTTTATTTATTTATTTTTAAAAACAATGTGTTTATTGACTTTTTTTTTCGACGTGAAAAGTACAGACTATCCTGTCACAATATACAACTTTTCAAAAATAATAATAATAAAAAGTATTTTCTTTTATTAAAAAAAGAATAAATATATTCTTGTGCTTATTGCATGAAACTTGAACAAAACATGCAAAAAAAGCAACAACAAAAAATACATAAACAAAAGGAGGAAAACCTTCTCAGTTATACATTCTGTTCACAAACTGTCATGAATCCAGGCATTTAGATCAATCTTAAATGCACCTAGGTTTACAGTGAAACATTACTCATTCATTTTCATTGTCTATTGGTATATTTAAATTATCCACAATGTTTTTAAATAGTCCCCATATTTTTTTAGAAAGCAACAACTTCCCTTTTTTAAAACAAGTTATTCTTTCTAGAGGAAACACTGCTAGCATTTGTTTTACCCAATGTGTTAGCTTGGGCCTGTTATTTTTTCCAGTATAGCAATTGATCTTTTTGCTTGTAAGAAACACATATTGATTAACATTTGCTCAATCTTTGTGAATTTGCTTTTTTCAGAATAAACTCCTAAAATAAAAAGTATAGGATCTTTTGGAATGTCTTTTTGGATTATAGTCTCTACGGCTCTTTTGACCTCTTCCCAAAAAAGTCCAATCTCGGGACATTGCCACAGACAATGGAACAAAGTTCCTTTAGCATCGTTACATTTTGCACACACATCAGGTATGTTTGGATTAAACCTGTTCAATTTTTCTGGTGTCACATAGGTTCTCATGAGCCACTTATGTTGGAGGAGCCTAAATCAAGCACTAACAAATTGTTTATGTGCTTTTGAACATGTCAATTCCCAAACTTGTTGCTAAATCCTCATTCCAAGCTCCCAACCTAGAATCAGAATTTTCAGTCGAGTTGGACATTAACAGTTTATATAATTCTGATATAGCACCTTTACTCAAACTGTTTTTTGAACGTATTTTTTCCAAGGCTGCTTTCTGAGGTTTGATTAGATTATTCTGATTAGTTCTGATAAAATTTCTGAGTTGAAGAAATTTGAACAAATATTTTTTATCTATACTGTACTGGCTTGTTATTTCCTCAAATGACATTAGAGTATTTGAATTTGGCATGTACAGGTCCTGTATCGTTTTTAATCCCTTTAAGCCCACTGTTGAAAAACAGCGTCTGCCCTTCCTGGAGTAAAACATTGATTGCCCCAAATCGAAGTATATGGAGACAGGTTACAAGGCTCAGATACATATTTGCAAACCAAATTTAAACCAAATATTAATCATGCTTTTAACAATTGGGTTCTCTTTTTTTTTTTTTTTTTTACTAAATTTGATAACTTGTCAGAGTATAAAAATTTTGGAAATGGTACATTCAGACCCCCAGACTCCATTTCCTTCCACTGTGGGACATTTTTAGTTTCAAAATAAAATTTAATTGACCGCAGTTGTGTGGCCCAGTAATACCAAATTATATTAGGGCATTTTAGTCCTCACTTATTATATGGCAATTCAATTGTAGTAAGGACAATCGGATCCGAGGTTTAGCATTTTTCCAAATAAATCCTAAAAGTAACTTTAGACAAAGGCAAATTCTGAAATATATATAGGATTTTGGGGAGCATATTCATTTTTATAACATTAATTCTACCAATCAAAGACAGTGGTAAAAACATCCATCTCTCAACTAATCCAGTAATATCATTCATTAAGGATTCATAATTTGATTTGACAATTAAGTTTAATTTGCGCCTAATTTCTATGCCTAAATACATAAAGTGATCAACCACCTTAAATGATAAAGTTTGTGGAGCAGAATTTTCAGCTTCTTTCTCACTAAGCAGTAAAATAGAAGATTTGGTATTATTTATGGTACAACCTGAGATTTGATTTGGTTTGGGGGAGGTGATGGTCTAGTGGTTAAGGTGTTGGGCTTGAGTCCAGAAGATCATGGGTTCAAATCCCCGCCTGACTGGAAAATCACTAAGGGCCCCTGGGCAAGGCCTTTAATCCCCTATTGCTCCCGGTGTGTAGTGAGCGCCTTTTTATGGCAGCACCCTGACATCAGGGTGAATGTGAGGCATAATTGTAAAGCGTTGTAAAGCGTAAGTCTGATTCAGATGGAAAAGCGCTATATAAATGCAGTCCATTTACCATTTGACTAAATTCACTTACCAGATGTAGAATGACTGGAATTGATTCATTCATGTTTGAAATAAACCGAATAATGTCATCTGCATAAAGTGCAACTTTGTGTTCAGTATTGTAAAGACTAATTCCACCTATTTCAGTATTTTTCCTTATAGCAACTGCCAGAGGTTCTAGTGCTAAGGTAAACAAAAGAGGCGAGAGAGGGCAGCCCTGATGACATCCTCTTTTTATTATAATTGATTGTGAAATGTTTTTGTTTGTAATTATTTTTGCTGTTGAGTTTAAGTACAATAATTGAACCCATTTTAAGAATCTCTTCCCATATCCAAACTTTTTCAGGACATCAAAAAGATAAGGCCATTCAACTTTATCAAAGGCCTTCTCAGCATCCAGAGATAAGAGAGCTTTACCTGTAGTTTCCTCTAGACCATGTGCCTAACATTATGGAAACCCTGTCATCCAATTATGACGTCCAATGTCGTCCAATGTTTCTTGAAGTCGCCTTGCCAAGACTTTACAAAGAATTTTTAAGTCAGCATTCAACAGGCTTACTGGTCTCATATTTCCACAAGAGTCACTTGGCTTTCCAGGTTTTGGCAATAATGTTATTAATGCAGTATTCATTGATGCTGGTAGACTCCCACATTGAAATGCTACTAAAAACATATCCAGAAGAGGTTTAAGTAATTTAGATTTATATTTTTTGTAAAGGTCTATCGGGAGTCCATCAGGGCCTGGTGTCTTGCCTGCCCTCATGCCGTCTGTAGCCTCACTAATTTCCTTTTCTGTCAAATCCGCTTCAAAAAGTTCCACAACCTTATTTGGTACTTGTGGAATTTCCAAACTGTTTAGAAATGCATTTTGAGTATCATTTGGTATTTGACAGTCATACAAGTGTTATGTGTCGACGCGGGTTGAGGAGCGGACCTGCGTCAGACGGAACCCAGCGCTAAAAATAACCAGAAAGCGGTTCCAATAACAAAACAATGTATTTATTACACCCACTGGTGCATAATAAAGTGCAAGAACTGAAAAAGCGTCCCTCTGGTGGAGTGAAGGCTGGCACGCTCTCCAGCGCCCAAAAGGATCGAAGCCCGGCGCTCCTGGACCCACTACCACCGCCAAACACCCCCCAGGTGGACACGACAAACCGACCCCCTGCGAAGCACAGAAGAGGTGAGGTAAGTCAGCAGTTACAACTAATATCCTTCAAAAGACACACACTATCAGCAACACATGCAGGTCTGAATTTTAAGCTTTATGCAAATGAGCAGCTTCTCACAACAGGTGGAGGACCGCTTGTCCGCATGCCACAGCAGTGAGAAGCAAGCTGCACAATCCTCATCACAATTCAAGTATACTGCGTAACAAAATACCAAGTTACTATCAACAATTAGTCAAACACTTAATCACCTTTGATGTGTGCTGACAGCATGTGTCCTCACCCTTCCTTGCTTCACGGGCTCGATGTGTCAAACCCAGGCGCGGTCCTCAGCGTCTCACAAACGAACATCACAAGGTTGAGTTCCCGGCAGTTCTGCTTGAATCACACATGACTTAAATGCAGAACGCCATCCAATTATCTGCTTCAGCTGAAAGTCTTTAAGGTTGCATATGAGCACCATTCACAGGTGCTGCACATGATGTTGATGAGGGTGAAGGATTCTTCAGCCAGCACCTTCTCCACAGACAAATCAGTTCGCATGCCACCTGGAGAGCAAAGAAAAGAAAAGAACACCAAAATATCCAGCCACACCCCCCAACACACAACAACAAGTTTTCATAAAATTCCTTAAATTCACTGTTTATTATAACTGGATCAGTTACTATGTCTCCATTACTCCTTCTAATTGAAGTGATTGCTTTTCTTGTTTCCAAGTGTTTGATTTGCATGCTAATAATTTTCCAGATTTTCGCTCTGTTCATAAAACATTTGATTTAGCCTAATAATATCAGTGGCTGCCCTGTCTGCAGCCATCTTGTTATATTCTGCTTTTAAAATTAATAATTCTTTTTCTACACTGTTTGAGTAATTATTAATAACCAGATTCTGAACAGTTTTTATTTTTGCCTCTAATTGTAATCTTCTTTTGTGGAAATCTCTTGTATTCGATGAGGTATAACTTGTTATACGTTGACGCAGAACAGCCTTAAAGGCGTCCCACCTAAATGTAGCAATTGTTTCAGTTGTATTATCTATAAAATAGTGATCTATTTCTTCACCAATGTATTTGACAGAATTATCATCCAGTAACCATTTTTGATTCAAACTCCATTTAGGTGGATCTCTTACAAGAGCCTCATCTGAATAGATAAAACCACATGGTCCGTGATCAGAAAGCAATATACTGTACTATTATAAAAGCAATATTCTATTTTACAGAGTAATGTAGCTGACATTAGAAAATAGTCAATGTGTGAAAAAGTCCCATATACTCCAGAATAACAAGAATATGCCTTTTCATCAGGTTTAAAATACCTCCATACAGCAATAAGGTTCATTTCTCTAATGAAATGTTTAATAGTTGCCCTACTTTTATTATGTGCTTGGTGACCTCCTATGGAATGTTCCACAACCGGGTCTAGAGTGCAATTCCAGTCCCCTGCTATTATATATGAGCCTGGAAGTGAAGAAAGAGTAAGAAAAAAATCAGTAAAGAAATTGGAATCATCCACATTCGGACTGTAAACATTTACAAGGTTCAATCTAAGTTGCAAGTCATGAGCCTTGGATAATTAAATACCTGCCAAGCTTATCTTTGATTATATTTGAAACTTGAAAGGGGATTGAACTATGAATAAGAGTCATGACTCCCCTTGCCTGTGAATTAAATGATGCTGCATACACAGCTCCCTGCCATCTTCTGCTTATTTTTATATGGTCTTCATCAACTGTTTGCATCCCCTGTAAAAATAAAATTTTTGAACCTGAATCCCTAAGTTTATTCATAACTTAATTTTTTTATTTTCTGTAACCCTCTGCAATTCCACGACATACATTTCAGATTTGCCTTTTCTGCCATTTATAAAGAAACATAACTTTAGCTGGCTATTGAGTAAGGTTAACCATAAAACAGTAAAACAGATCCTGAACCCTTTGAACTCTTAAAACAGAAAAAAAAAAAAAAAACGCCCCATTCGCTCATGGGATGTTTGTTCCCCCTTGGTTATGTTGACTTCCTCTAACCTTTAGGGATAGATTTGAAATCAATCCTCTCGGTTTAATAATACACAGAAAAGTAAAGTCCAAGCTGCTCCGAAACAGATAGTAAAAAAAAAACAACTGTTTAGCAAGTCAATGTGCACATTCTTATGGATAACACAATATCACGAAGATAATAAACATAATTAAACTAAGCAAGACTAAGAGAAAATAATATTAAAATAAAAAAATAAAAAGTAATAATAAAGAAAAAATAAAGGGAAATAGGGAAGAAGAAAAAAGAATGTATATTTTAATAATAACAATAGGAATTGCAAGCTATTTGAAACTCCAGTCTCACCCGTGGTGGAGGGGATATAATATTGTGCAACGTTATTGACCGGTTTACCTTATTGGGAGAAAAGAAAAAAGAAGAAAGAAAGAAAGAAAGAGGAACCCCCCCCCCCCCCCCCCAAAAAAAAAAAATTCTGGAATTTGCATTGAGTCATGACGCAGATTTGTTTAACTCAAATGAACGTAAAATAGCACATGACTGTTTAGCTCAATTTTTTAAACTTTACAATCAAAACTATTATTGATCTGATAATCTGTCTTCTTTGACCTTGCGTGAACTCCTCCACCTCCACGGGTTTATCAAATGTCAGAGTCTTGTCTTTGTACGTTACCAGCATTGTGGCAGGCGATCTTATTCCATGTCTCAGTCCCAGCTCCCAAAGTTGTTTACACACCGTGGCATATTGCTTCCACTGTTTGTGTACCTCTGTAGCCAAGTCATGGTGAAGCCGAACGCGAACATTCTTGTACAGGACATTTTTGTTCTGCTTTGCGGCATTAATCACAGCCGTCTTCTGTTTGTAACTCTGGAATTTCATGATCAGCGGTCTCGGAGGGTCTCCCGTGACCCTTTTAGGCCCAATCCGGTGCACCCGCTCCAACATGATGGGCTCCCGCAGGTGCATATCCGGTGCGTCTGGAAGCCAGCTCTTGAGAAAAGCGCAGATGTCGGGATTCTCAGCTCCCTCCGACAGATTCACGAGGCGCACGTTGTTTAGACGAGACCTCGTTTCCATATCGATAACCTTGTTCTAGAGGACCTGGATTCTTTTTTTCCAACTTCTCCACTCTTTCGTTCATTGCGCAGTAGTCATCAACGGACAGGCGGATCTCAGCCTGCCCGATGCTATTGGTACAATCACTTAGCTGTTTTGTTGTTTCTTCTGATGCCTTCAGTATACCATTCAATTTGCCTGTAAACTCAGACCGGAGATCAGCCACCGCCTTCAGAATCTCGTCCTTCACAAGCATGAGTTCGCTGTTACGATGTCCCCCGGAGGTTTCAGTGAGCATTTCAGCCATCTCTGTGCTAGCCTTGTTGCTAATTCTCTTGCTAGCTTCGTCTATGGAGCTAACAGTGCTCGGTCTCTGCTCCAAACATCTTCCAAAGTCAGAAGGTTTCGTTTGCGTACCCAGTTTTGCTTTATCCTTGCTATTTTTCGTAGACCCTGGCATTTTCTCTCCTTAAACAGTATCGTTTGTGCTCCTAAATATTAAGTCCACGGTCTAAAACAAGTTCATTTTGCAGAAAATAGCGGCGTTTGGATTAGCGTGGCTATCTCGATGGCGGCCATTACAGGAAGTCAAGTTGACAATTTAAAGTGTTTTTGTAAACTCCGCGGATTTGCCTGTTACAACCAGGACTGCGTACGGCAGTAGACAGAAACAGAAAGAAGAACTGGCTGCCCTTGCGTATGCTGCATCGGTACAGAAACTACCGTTGGTGCTGACAAAGTAGGAAGAGAGAGCAGCTGTTGAAAATGACCAGTCCTTCTTGATAGTTGGAGACAAACAAATTTCTGACCCCTTGAAGGCAACTGACGGACGGTTAGACGAAGTCTACGGTCTGAAACTGTGGCCATCTTGCATGTTAGCCGATATTGCAGAATATTTGCCAAGCAGGGATGGCAAATCGCTACTCCGCCGGCTGATTACAAGAAAGGTGGGTCTCACATATAACCTCTTTGGTGTCACGTTTGTTTTGATAAGTTGACAAACATACAGTGATATGTGCATGCATGCAGTTTGTTTATAGAACATGTCAATATTACAATATTACGCGCCATGTCATTCATGGCGCGACATTACAGTCATAAGCCGATGCACAAAAACAGCGCCATCAACCACATTATTATTCGGCACGGTTTCAGGATATTGACAAAATAAATGTGTGTAAGAAACTTACAATTTTAGACCATCTTTTACGTCCATCTGGATCTTTCTTTTCTGTGGGGAAATTGTGTACACTGTAAAAAAAAACTATTGTTTTTACAGGAAAACGCTGGCAGCTGTGGTTACCAGGGAATTCCTGTAAAAAATACAGCAGCACAGTAGATAACTTTACAGACGACATATGTAAATAGATTTACAGTGAATGAACCACGGCTGACTCACATAAAAAAAAAACTGTTAAATCTACAAAAAAAAGGGGAGCATAGGCTCTCCCACCGGAACCAAAGACTTTGGTTTCCCAGACGCTGCCCGGTGGGTCATGGGAATAATGCTGCTGGATTGCTAGCTGGGTTCGTTTATGGTCGGAGCTATGAGGGTATGTGATCGTCTTTGAACTTCAGACATTGGTTCTTGATTAATGAAAACATTCTTGGCAAATGCTTTTGCTTTCATCCATCTTGCGCCAGTCCAAAAATTTCACCTCTAGCGGCACAATACAAATGCCCCCAGCCATCCCTGTTAATCGTGGCTCCAGTTCAGAGAAGAAAACCCACGAAATAGAACCACATTCTTACAGATGGGCATGGAGCTACATCATATCCGGTTAGCAACGTGACCGCAACAAATTGGATTTGTTCTCAGTGTTTTGGTTTCAGCGGCTCTGCCTTCCCTTAGCAAAAAGAAGTTTATTCAAGTGTACTATGAGTATACATATTTTTACTGAAATTGAGGAAGTATACTTGAAGATGATTTTATAAACTATATTTTATATACTTAAGAATAATATAGTGAAGTATACTTGGCTTATACTGAAAAGTATAGTACTTTAGTATACTTATGTCTTTCTGCCACAAAGTACTAACACTTATTATGCACTTGGAGCAAGATATGCTAAGTCAAGCCATTGACTGAAGTAACTGAAAAGAAGTCATAAAAGTACAGTTTTTTTTCTGTGTAGTTATTTATTTTTGGTTCCAAAGGTTCACACTTTTCTTTTACCTTTTTTGACAAGGAAGGACTTTAGTTCTCAGTTGAAAATGCTATGTTTACATTTTTACAAATAAGGACTTGATCTTGGAGAGACCATTATGTTTACATTTTACATGCACTTTTTAACTTTAATTTTCTCCACAAAGGAAGGACTTTATTTCATAGGTCTTTGTTTTTGAAATGTTTGAAAATATATCAAACTTGTTTTCAACATTCTGTCTTGTGATTTTTTAAATGCATCACACTCTTGTGTACATACAGTATGAGTAACCTTTAAGAATACTTTAAAGAGTATATTTTCAGTATATAAATAGTAAGCTACAAGTAATATGCCAAGCAAAATTAAAGTATAAAAGTAAAATAGTGAAATAACCAATGTGTATAACAGTATACTTTAAGTATACGATAATAAACTAAAAATAGGGACTCAAAGTATACAACTAGTACAATGGCAGTATATCGATAAGTGCACTTGTGGTATACTTTAAGCATAGGAGAGGGATATATCAAGTACATTGATAAGTGTATGTGTGGTATACTTTAAGCATACAAGAGAGATATACCAAGTACATTGATAGTATATAGATGAGCGTACTTGTATATTTTAAAGTGTACTTTTGCAAACTTAAAACAAACTTTAAAATATACTTTTATAAACTTGAAATGTTCCAATTTAGTCCGAAAAAGAATTAAATTTGTGTACTTTCTAGTATACTAACAGTACACGGTCTGTAGTATACTTGCTATACTTATACTGAAGCATACTTAATAAAATGAACTTTAAGTATACTACTTTTTGCTAAGGGTTTGCTCGCCAATGAGGGGGCGACTGTTGGGAAGGTGTCGTAGCACGGACCCACAACAGGGGGCGCAAATGAACGGACAATGAGTAAGCCAAAAGGTAACAATTTAATGTTGTGATAATACACAACGAAATGTACAGTAATTTGCACAGTCAATAAACACCAGGTGACGTGTGGGCAGGCTCGAAAATAGAAGACCCCTGACGAGAGAGAAGCCGTGTCCCACACGGCTTCCACCACCAACGGTCTGAAGAACACCGGAGCCGCCAAGTCCCGAGTCCCCAGGTGGCCTCTGTCTTCGGCTGTCGACCCTGGTACTGCTGGCAGAAAGCAGAGATATGATGTGTGAGTGTGAGTCCGCACACTCAGTAATTCACAGTCCAAACACAGGAGGGAGCACCTCCACCTCCAATCATACACACTCGTGCAGCTCCTGGTCAACCACTTATCTGAGTTGGGGTGTGAGACAAAGCCGTCACTGTCACACCAAACGCCAATCCTCCAGATAAGGAAACACTCCAGGAAAACGGCTGCAATAGAAGTTCAGGTTAAACACACACAGTGTCAGGCAGCAGAGAAATTACCTTGTTACTGGTAGTCGATTTCTCGGCGAGGAGGTGGAGTTGCAGTCCGGCTTTTATGATGGTGATGATGACGAACGAGTGACAGCTGGTGCAGGGGATGAATGACAGCTGTCACTTCTTCTAGGTCTGGCGCCCTCTCGTGCTTGGAGCCCGCACTCCAAGCAGGGCGCCCTCTGGTGGTGGTGGGCCAGCAGTACCTCCTCTTCAGCGGCCCACACAACAGGGACTTCCGGGCTGCGAGCGCAGTAAATACCCAGCTGTGCATGGGATCTTTTATTCCTAGCTGGGGTATTCAGGCAACCAGGCTTGCTTTGAACACCCTAATTTTTTTCAAAGTAAACTCTTTAGACTGCGCAGGACACTCAGTTAAGAGCATCATGGGGGTGCCGAGAGGCAGGGGCTGGAATAGACAGCTTGCCTCGCGGTGGGCCTTCAGCTTGATCCCAAGATCCAACTATGAGCTTTTTAACTGCAGCAACTTTAGGATATGCTGTTGAAGCTGGAATTACCTTCTTGGCTGACACTAGAGAGACACAATATACTGATAAACACAGAGAGAAATTACTTTGATTTAATTGGCTGCTCACACATGTTGAATGTGTTTAGTACTAGTGAACTCTGACCTCTCCCACAATGCAGTGCATCACCTGAGACTCCGATATGGCTTATATACAATGACAATTTTTTGATGGGTAATAACTGGGTAGTCTCGTTTGAACCCCTGTGTGATACTGCAGGATTTGACCACTTCCAGGGACAGCCTGCACAAACACAGCATCACTTCTAATGGAAAAATGTTGCACTGTTTTGTTTTCAGCTGTTGTAAAAAGTGCAGGTTTTTTCAGTTCCCAGTGGAAACGGGAAGACAAGGCAAATGGGAGAGGTGTCTGTAAGTTTTAGCAAGAGTTAATGTAAATAATGATACTGGGGGCTGTCCCCGGAAGTACGTCATATGCATCATATGCTTTTTCATTTAAGCCCTTTATCGCCCACCCTTAAACAAGACTACAGTTCCCAATAACTATTCAAAATTACTCCAAAATATGACAGGAAGGGAGTGACAAGATGGCGGCCGACGGACTCACCTTTCTCAAGCATGGAGTGATCAGAACAAAAACAAACATGGCGGAAACCAAACAGTAGAACCACTGAGGTCAAGAAAGAAAAAGGTTAGTTTGTGTCATTATAGAAGCGTTTAATACACAGGGACTGTGGGAAGGGTTTTATTCTGAGGTTAGTTTGTGTGATTATAGAAACGTTTAATATACAGGGATTGTGGGAAGGGAAGGATTTTATTCTGAGGTTAATTTGTGTGATTGTAGAAGCATTTAAAACACAGGGACTGTCAAGATAAGGATTTTAATCTGAGGGCAGTTTGAGTTATTAAAGAAGCATTTAACACAGTGTTTTTTGTAAAGAAAAGGATCTTATTCTCAGGTCAGTTTATGTGATTGTAGAAGTGTTTAAAAACGGAGGTCCCCAAATTCATCTGAATGCAGGGCCACCAGACAAAAATATTTGAAGCGTGAATTACATACCGTTCCAATTAAACGCATATGTTATAGAATAGGTACATTTTAAACCTAAAATTATGTTTCAACATAATAAAATCACTCCTGCTTCATTTGCTTAAATGCAGGTTATTTATTCCACAGAACTTGTCAAATGTCAATGTGGTCTACAACTCCTGGCAAAAATGATGGAATCACCGGCCTCGGAGGATGTTCATTCAGTTGTTTAATTTTGTAGAAAAAAAAAGCAGATCAGACGACACAAAACTAAAGTAATTTCAAATGGCAACTTTCTGGCTTTAAGAAACTATAAGAAATCAGGAAAAAAAATTGTGGCAGTCAGTAACGGTTACTTTGTTAGACCAAGCAGAGGGAAAAAAATATGGAATCACTCAATTCTGAGGAATAAATTATGGAATCATGAAAAACAAAAGAACACATCACTAGTATTTTGTTGCACCACCTCTGGCTTTTATAACAGCTTGCAGTCTCTGAGGCATGGACTTAATGAGTGACAAACAGTACTCTTCATCAATCTGGCTCCAACTTTCTCTGATTGCTGTTGCCAGATCAACTTTGCAGGTTGGAGCCTTGTCATGGACCATTTTCTTCAACTTCCACCAAAGATTTTCAATTGGATTAAGATCCGAACTATTTGCAGGCCATGACATTGACCCTATGTGTCTTTTTGCAAGGACTGTTTTCACAGTTTTTGGCAAGATGCATTATCATCTTGAAAAATGATTTCATCATCCCCAAACATCCTTTCAATTGATGGGATACGTAAACTTGTGCATTTATTGATGATGTAATGACAGCCATCTCCCCAGTGCCTTCACCTGACATGCAGCCCCGTATCATCAGTGACTGTGGAAATTTACATGTTCTCTTCAGGTAGTCATCTTTATAAATCTCATTGGAACGGCATCAAACAAAAGTTCCAGCATCATCACCTTGCCCAATGAGGATTCAAGATTCATCACTGAATATGACTTTCATCCAGTCATCCACAGTCCACGATTGCTTTTCCTTAGCCCATTGTAACCTTGTTTTTTTCTGTTTAGGTGTTAATGATGGCTTTCGTTTAGCTTTTCTGTATGTAAATCCCATTTCCTTTAGGCAGTTTCTTACAGTTCGGTCACAGACGTTGACTCCAGTTTCCTCCCATTCGTTCCTCATTTGTTTTGTTGTGCATTTTTGATTTTTGAGACATATTGCTTTAAGTTTTCTGTCTTGATGCTTTGATGTCTTCCTTGGTCTACCAGTATGTTTGCCTTTAACAACCTTCCCATGTTGTTTGTATTTGGTCCAGAGTTTAGACACAGCTGACTGTGACCAACCAACATCTTTTGCAACATTGTGTGATGATTTACCCTCTTTTAAGAGTTTGATAATCCTCTCCTTTGTTTCAATTGACATCTCTCGAGTTGGAACCATGATTCATGTCAGTCCACTTGGTGCAACAGCTCTCCAAGGTGTGATCACTCCTTTTTAGATGCAAACTAACGAGCAGATCTGATTTGATGCAGGTGTTAGTTTTAGGGATGGAAATTTACAGGGTGATTCCATAATTTATTCCTCAGAATTGAGTGAGTCCATATTTGCTTCCCTAATTAAGCATACATTCCCTAATGCCAAATTACTCTGTAGATTTCCAGCAGGTAACAGAGGGAGGATTTAGCAAAACTGATAGTAATTTTAAACTGAATGACCAGTAATAATGTTTAAAATTAGGAACTGAGAGGTCACCCTCTGATTTTGGCACTGAAGAGTTGTCAATCTTGGTCATTTCCCACCCTAGATAAATCAAGGGATCAAAGAGTGAATTTTGTCCCAGTAATCAGTTGCGGTGACAAAGGTAACATGGAGGAAAATAAACTGTCCCTTGGAAGTATATCCATCTTCACTATTGATAGACACACTTGTAATGATTTGGGGAGATAAGACCATCTATCAAGATCTGACTCAATTTTATTATATATTCCGCTAAAATTTTTATTTGCAGTACTAACTAAGGAAAGAAAAATTTCCACTCCCAAGTACTTAAAGGGGAACAGAAATGCTTTTGAGAATTTGTTTGTGCATTCCTTGGTAAAAATTAACTGTTATTCATACACTTGCACAATGTTAGAGTGCAGTGTAGATAATATTATTTGAATCAAATTTGCCACTAAATTGACATGTAAATGGCCATTGGCTGAAGTCAGTGGAGGGCACTTCTGCTTGACGTCACTGGTTGGGGTCGTCCTCTGCTGGGGACGAGTGCACTTTAGTGAGTTCACTCTTGAAGTTCTATAAGTCTCGTCAAGAAACAGGTGGAATATTCCAGAAAGCTGCGCATGTTGGCAAAGCCACAAACGGAGGAACAAGGGAGACAATATTTCCTTAAGTCATTTTGGTTCTTCTTGTCACTTTGTCTGTGACATTTGGTTGATAAACAGGTGTGTTTCCTGCCCGTGCTGGTGTCATCCAAGGGCACGGATGACACTTACACACACCACTCACACACAGAGATGTGCACACACACACCACTGACTTCATCAATGAAACTCGGTCAATAAAGGGTAATTGTGTTAAAAATATATATATATATTTATACATACATACATACAGTAGTGTTCAGAATAATAGTAGTGCAATGTGACTAAAAAGATTAATCCAGGTTTTGAGTATATTTCTTGTTGTTACATGGGAAACAAGGTACCAGTAGATTCAGTAGATTCTCACAAATCCAACAAGACCAAACATTCATGGTATGCACACTCTTAAGGCTATGAAATTGGGCTATTAGTAAATAAAAAGTAGAAAAGGGTAGGAATGTGAATCGTTCAACAACTCACGATTCAGTTCGATTCCGATTCTTGGGGTGACGATTCGATTCAGAATCGATTTTCGATTCAAAGAGCTCTGAGAAATAGTTATATTACTTAAAAAATGTTTATGTTTAAGAAAATGCAGCTTTACAGGGTTAATCAAGTGATTCTAGATGTAAATTTACTTATCTGCTTTGCTCGTTCGGAGTTGGCTGGCACTTTAGCTGGTCAGTAGTCGGCAGATACCGCTGCTCCCCTCTTTTAGCACCGGGTGATGACGTAGCATATGGGCTTGCGGATTTGAAGTGTTTCCGAAGTACTTGACTTTCATTTTGCAGATTTTACACACTGCATAAGTCATGTCAAGCTCCTCCTTACGCAGCAAATAATAAAATCCAAAATGCGCCCAAACATTTGCCTTCAGCAAACACGGTGCTGGCTGAATTAGCTCTTCGTCTGCCCTGCTAAGCTACAGCCACTGAACTCTGCAGCTCACGAGTGTTTGAAGCACGCCGGAAAGCCAGAAAGTTGCCATTTGAAATGACTTTAGTTTTGTGTCATGTCTGTGATCTGCTTTTTTTCTACAAAATTAAACAATTGAATGAACATCCTCTGAGGCCGGTGATTCCATAATTTTTGCCAGGGGTTTTAGTATTTAGTTGTATAACCACAGTTTTTCATGATTTCTTCACATCTGCGAGGCATTAATTTTGTTGGTTTGCAACCAAGATTTTCCTTGTTTACTAGTGTGCTTGGGGTCATTGTCTTGTTGAAACACCCATTTCAAGGGCATGTCCTCTTCAGCATAAGGCAACATGACCTCTTCAAGTATTTTGCCATATCCAAACTGATCCATGATACCTGGTATGCGATATATAGGCCCAACACCATAGTAGGAGAAACATGCCCATATCATGATGCTTGCACCACCATTCTTCACTGTGAACTGTGGCTTGAATTCAGAGTTTGGGGGTTGTCTCACAAACTGTCTGTGGCCCTTGGACCCAAAAGAACAATTTTGCTCTCATCAGTCCACAAAATATTCCTCCATTTCTCTTTAGGCCTTCTTCTATCCATTTTGATGGTTGTTTTATGTTTTCTTCCACACATCTCTGTTTTTTTTTGTCCATTTTAAAGCATTGGAGATCACTGTAGATGAACAGCCTATAATTTTTTTGCACCTGCGTATAAGTTTTCCCCTCTCCAATCAACTTTTTAATCAAACTACGCTGTTCTTCTGAACAATGTCTTGAACGTCCCATTTTCCTCAGGCTTTCAAAGAGAAAAGCATGTTCAACAGGTGCTGGCTTCATCCTTAAATAGGGAACACCTGATTCACACCTGTTTGTTCCACAAAATTGACGAACTCACTGACTGAATGCCACACTACTATTATTGTGAACACCCCCTTTTCTACTTTTTTTTTTTACTAATAGCCCAATTTCATAGCCTTAAGAGTGTGCATATCATGAATGCTTGGTCTTGTTGGATTTGTGAGAATCTCCTGAATCTACTGGTACCTTGTTTCCCATGTAACAATAAGTAATATACTCAAAACCTGGATTAATCTTTTTAGTCACATAGCACTACTATTATTCTGAACACTACAGTATATATACATGCATACATGTTTTATAATGGTTTTAGGAGCTGTGCTGTGCTGAAAACAGCAGCAGCTCGGTTCAGCTCAGCAGCGCAGCTTAACAGCGTAGATCCATGTAGCTTTCTACACTAATATTTCAGAATGTGTTGGTGTCAGAGTAAGTTTAATACTTTCCTGATTTAATGTTAATTTTATTGGCTGTTCACCCCCAAAACATGAATCAGCTGCAAATCATGAATGATCTGCAAACCGTTAATTGCAAAACGTGAATACTGAAAAAATATCTCCCAAAACGTGAATGTGTGTCTCACAAAACATGAATATCATTCATGATATATATATTTTTTGTCAGTTTAAGTAGTTTATGGATTTGAGTTTACAGTTCAGTTATTGCAGGAAATCATGATTGCAAATCCTATCACCGCAAAAAAGATTTATTTATTTATTTATTTTTTGCAGGCTCACTACAGCCTGAGGAGGTGATCCGAGCAGCTCTCGATGGTGTGACATGCCCGGTCCTGCTGGGTGTGTCCCACTCCGGGGACAGTGTCCACCTGTCAAACTCACAGAGGACAGAAACTTTCCCCTCCGGTAAACGGCCCAATAATCTTAAGAGAAACATTGTAGAAAAACAAACAACACTAGTTTGTAACCTCAGGAAGGTAGACAACGAGCTACAACGTTATTTTTATCCATATGAACTGTCCTCTGTGCTGGAAAAATAATATTGATCTGAACGAGCAGGAAACGGAAGCACAAGGACCATCTACAAAGTGCAAAAAAAGACACCAGAAAAATATTCAATAAATTCAGGTGTGGTGTCGCCAAATTCACTGAGCACATCAATGGTCTCCTGCTGGTTATACTGTAGCACTCAGTTTGGAAAAACATCATTGTGAAAAACTTTGGAGAATTTTTTATTGCTTAAATTTTCAATAGTGTCAATGTTTTATGTTGTAGTGACACAAAATTTACTGCATGCATCAGTGGGGTCCTGCTGGTTATACGACAGCACTCAGTTTGGAAAAATGCAAAAACTGAATTTTAGTGATTTTTTTTTTTTTTTTATTAAAATAAGTCATAAAATGAGCAAGAAAATTCACTAATTCACTAAAATTCAATTGTTGCACATTTTTTCAAACTGAGTGCTATAGTATAACCTGCAGGAGACCACTGTGTTCAGTGAATTCGGTGACACCACACCTGAATTTATTGAAATCAGCATCAGCATATATGGAGCATATATATGGAGTGGGGAGTGCTATTAAAAGTGATTGGAGAGATGGATGCTGTGCGAGGGACTCCAATGAGAGAGCATATGAGAATGGGCTTAAAGGGCAACCTTGTCTGCAAGACTGGGATAAGGTGATTTTTGATGAAATAATGCCATTAGTATTTATCATTGCAATAAGATTATTGTATAATAATTTAGTAGTAAGTCCCTTCAGCTGTTCCCTTGTTTTGTGTTTTGTTTTTTGTTTGTTTTGTTTTTTTTTACTCGGACTTGCCACAGAAGATGTGAGGTGGATCTGCATGTTGATTTGACGCAATTTTAGGCCGGATGCCCTTCCTGATTTAACTACACATTACATGGAGAAATGTGACCCATTTGAAAACTTTGCAAAACCTCCCACAAATAACCGCACTGAATCCTATCAAAGGGCTTTTCTTAATATAGTGCACAGAGATGCTATATCTTTGGCAGCATGAATAACGTGGAGAAGGCGACAAGCATTATGAGAAGCAAGCTGTGATTTAATGAAACTTTTATGGTTACAGTGAACCATTTTGGCTAAATGGGGTTTTAAGGGGGAGGCCAAGACCTGGACAGATATTTTAATTTCTGAGTTTAGAATACAACCCCTGGCAATAATTATGGAATCACCGGTCTTGGAGGATGTTCATTCAGTTGTTTAATTTTGTAGAAAAAAAGCAGATCACAGACATGACACAAAACTAAAGTCATTTCAAATGGCAACTTTCTGGCTTTAAGAAACACGATAAGAAATCAAGAAGAATAATTGTGGCAGTCAGTAACGGTTACTTTTTTAGACCAAGCAGAGGGAAAAAAATATGGACTCACTCAATTCTGAGGAATAAATTATGGAATCACCCTGTAAATTTTCATCCCCAAAACTAACACCTGCATCAAATCAGATCTGCTCGTTAGTCTGCATCTAAAAAGGAGTGATCACACCTTGCAGAGCTGTTGCACCAAGTGGACTGACATGAATCATGGCTCCAACACGAGAGATGTCAATTGAAACAAAGGAGAGGATTATCAAACTCTTAAAAGAGAGTAAATCATCACGCAATGTTGCAGAAGATGTTGGTTGTTCACAGTCAGCTGTGTCTAAACTCTGGACCAAATACAAACAACATGGGAAGGTTGTTAAAGCCAAACATACTGGTAGACCAAGGAAGACATCAAAGCGTCAAGACAGAAAACTTAAAGCAATATGTCTCAAAAATCGAAAATGCACAACAAAACAAATGAGGAACGAATGGGAGGAAACTGGAGTCAACGTCTGTGACCGAACTGTAAGAAACTGCCTAAAGGAAATGGGATTTACATACAGAAAAGCTAAACGAAAGCCATCATTAACACCTAAACAGAAAAACACAAGGTTACAATGGGCTAAGGAAAAGCAATCATGGACTGTGGATGACTGGATGAAAGTCATATTCAGTGATGAATCTTGAATCTGCATTGGGCAAGGTGATGATGCTGGAACTTTTGTTTGGTGCCGTTCCAATGAGATTTATAAAGATGACTGCCAGTAGAGAACATGTAAATTTCCACAGTCATTGATGATATGGGGCTGCATGTCAGGTAAAGGCGCTGGGGAGATGGCTGTCATTACATCATCAATAAATGCACAAGTTTACGTTGATATTTTGGACACTTTTCTTATGCCATCAATTGAGAGGATGTTTGGGGATGATGAAATCATTTTTCAAGATGATAATGCATCTTGCCATAGAGCAAAAACTGAAAACATTCCTTGCAAAAAGACACATAGGGTCAGTGTCATGGCCTGCAAATAGTCCAGATCTTAATCTAATTGAAAATCTTTGGTGAAAGTTGAAGAAAATGGTCCATGACAAGGCTCCAACCTGCAAAGCTGATCTGGCAACAGCAATCAGAGAAAGTTGGAGCCAGATTGATGAAGAGTACTGTTTGTCACTCATTAAGTCCATGCCTCAGAGACTGCAAGCTGTTATAAAAGCCAGAGGTGGTGCAACAAAATACTAGTGATGTGTTGGCTCGTTCTTTTGTTTTTCATGATTCCATAATTTTTTCTTCATAATTGAGTGATTCCATATTTTTTTCCCTCTGCTTGGTCTAAAAAAGTAACCGTTACTGACTGCCACAATTTTTTTTCCTGATTTCTTAGTGTTTCTTAAAGCCAGAAAGTTGCCATTTGAAATTACTTTAGTTTTGTGTCATGTCTGTGATCTGCTTTTTTTCTACAAAATTAAACAACTGAATGAACATCCTCCGAGGCCGGTGATTCCATCATTTTTGCCAGGGGTTGTAGATAGTGTTCTGTAGTTACATTTAATCTAAATCTTTATTGGATTTAGGTAATACTACAATTAAAGCAGAATTCAAATCACTGAAGAAGGCACCAGCATCAAGAGATCTATGTATCATGGCCAAGAGGTATTGCCCTAACTCATCCCAAAAAGTGAGATAAAATTCTGGGCGGATCCCATCCCATTCCAGTGATTTGCCCTTTTTCATTACAGCCACAGCACTCTTTTACTCAGGCTGAGTAACTGGTTGAGCAAGATGCTCAGTGTCCTCTTCAGCAAGAACAGGAAGATTGAAACCTTGTAAAAAGGATTTTCATCTAGCTAAATTTTGTATGGATAAAGACCACAATAAAAAGACAAAAACTAATTTCTTTCTTTTGGGGAAGTATGTATCTTCCCTTTTGTACTAATCACTGCAATATTTGAATACTTTCCACATTTCTGTGAACCCAGTGCAAGAAGGAGGTCTGGACCCATGAAAATAGTAGTTTCTTCTGGTCCTTTGCATAAGGAATTCAGATCTTGTTTTCATTAATTTGTTCAGGCTCAATTTAACTAATGGCCCAGTCACACGCACTTAACGAAGGGTGACGAAGACCTGACGAAACAAGAAATCTGGACCTTCGTTGACTGTCGTTGGCATCGTTTAACCTTCGCGCAGCCTCGTTCCTGCAGCGGGCGCTTCAGGATTTTTGAACTGCTGAAAATTTTGAACGAAGGGCAACGAAAACCTCAATTCGTCTGTGTTTCATTTTTCTGTCGTTCTTGACGTTTTTTAAGCGTTTGTGTAGTTTTTGTAACGTTATTGTTTAATTTGACTTCGTTGGAGCAGCTGAACGTTTTCACACAGTGCAGAAGCCGGTTTGTGAGCGCTGAGGCTGCTGCTGCGTTCATGTACATCGGAAATTACAGGGCAAACTCAGCCTGCTTGCTTGGATTTTTTTGATCTGTGTGGGGGGGGGGGGGGGGGTAGCTTCAATGGGCTCAGGCACCTTACTTAGGCCAAAATTAATCTTTGTTTTTGTGGATATAATTAATTATTTTGCCACAAGCAACTGTTGAATTTGAAACAACAAAAAAGTTGTGTAATTTCCGATGGTACTTGAATGCAGCATCAGCGGCAGCAGGAGCTCCTGCGTGCGCTTATTATTTTTATTAAATATAACAATCTGAGTGTAGGAATGACAATCCAGTCCTTCTGTACATGTGGCAACAGGCAGATTAATCAAAATGATGATATAAAGAGCTGTTCTGGAAGGAATAATTCACGTTATGGATCATTGATCAGCTGGTGGAATAACCGCACATGTGAGTCAATGCGCACGTTCACACGCACTGATTAATTTAGCAGTGACCACGGCGCACTTTTTTTTTTTTTTTTAATTGGAGGAAGACGGAGCGCGCAGCATGTCAACAGACAGTGTGGATTCTGATAATGATGGACGTGATCCCTCTGGATGATGACCTCAGGTGGTCCACTGACGTGCACACAGATCTCCACAGATTCTGTTTGCAGTTTCTCCAGGACTCAGGCGCTGTGAGCTCCGTCCCAGCGCTGAGTCCTGGAACTCAGAGATGCAGACACACACTGCTGTGGCTCCAGGTGCGTTTTGTCGAGATCGTGAGCTTCGGTTTTGTTAATTTCCTCTTTTGTCCCTTTTGCGCTCTTGCTTCACAGACTGTTCGGTGATAAAAGCTCTTTCGTCCACCTTTTCTCAACGAATTGTGACGTTTTTTTTTTTACTTTTTCCCTTCGTTCAGGAATCGTCGTGTGCCGTGTGACTGGGCCATTAGTCAATTTCTTTTTTTCCTTACCTTGCTAAAACCATCCATTTGCTGTACAATTGCCTCTGTCCTGGGCTGTCCTCTGGAGTCTCTGGAGGAGGTGGCAGAGAGGAGGGTGTTAACCAAGCTCAAATCCATCATGAACAACTCCTCTCACCCTCTGCACCGGATTGTAGTGGAGCTGACCAGCTCGTTCAGTGACAGAATGAGGCACCCTCAGTGCAAGAAGGAACGATACCGCAGGTCGTTCCTCCCTGCTGCGGGTCAGGCTGTACAATAACACTGTGAAATAACCACATGCAATAATATGTCCACAAATCACGTGCAGTAACAACTCGTTTACAAATTCCTGCACTAATGTCACCTTATCACATCTAAACTCCATTTCACATAATGTAAAGAAGATGCTCCTATCTCCTTTTCAATCCCAATCATGTTTATATATATATATATGTGTGTGTGTGTGTGTGTGTATGTATATGTATATATATATGTATGTATATATGTATGTATGTATA